>NW_027137453.1:891441-898699 GCF_001889945.1 Aspergillus brasiliensis CBS 101740 | reverse complement strand
ACACACACACACACACACACACACACACACACATACACTGACTCAGGTGTCTTTTTTCTTTCTTACTTTGAACCTTAAGGTACTAACACTTGGGTGGGAAAAAAGGTACCTGATGCGGTGCTGAGCTTTTAGGTACTTACCTTACTCAGATTGCATTTTAGGTACTTACTTTCTTGGTTTACTACCTCGTCGGGTAGATATTTTCTTTACTTTCTTACTTGTATGTGTCCATGCGGAGAAAAGTCTAAAAAACAAAGAGAAAAATATCCAGTCATATTATGTCTCTCGTATGATCGGTGATACCTGAGTATCTACAGTCTACAGTCTACACAGTAGTCTCGGAACCTAGTAGTCTAGTCCCCTCTGATGATCGGCGCCGCCGCTTCAGCAATAGTATCCGTATCTACCGACACAACTGCTTCTTTTTCTTCCCCATACTACTAACTAATTAGTCTAGTAGTCTACTGTGTCACAGTTAACGAAGGTCCGGGATCATCCTCCCGGGCCTTTTTTCAGAACAGCCGACCCAAACGAATGGTCAATTATTGGCCACGACTTCGCGCCAGTCGTTGCTTGCTTGGGGCTGGCGTCATGCAGCCTGGAAATAGTGGCCAACGGGGTTTTCTGTCTGATTGGGTCCTGAGGGATCCACTGTGAGCGTCACTCAGCCAACTTCTCCAGGCACCTTTCCTTCCCCCCCCGGAAAGGGACTAGACCAGTATGGGTCCGTATTCGTTATTTACTTACTTAGTAATAATGCCGGGTGCCACACTTGATTGGATTGGTTCTCCCGCCGCGCCATCATCGGCCGAGGGCGGGTGGACTGCCAGTGGAAACTGAATTGATGCTCTGAAAATGGAAACATGATAACGATAGGTATAGTGTAGCCTATAGATAGGTGCAATCATCGCGTGTTGTGTGTCTCCGATTGTCATCAGTTTCTGGTGGGGTGGTTATCCCCCGTTTACTGTTACAGATGGATGGATTTAGCATCGATCTGATCTGGCCTGGTTGGGGAGAGAAGAGGGGAAAATGGAGAGCGGGCCAGTCGGTGATCATTACCTTAGCTCTAGATTGATGATGAAGATGGCTTATGATGATGATGTTAATGATGGGATAGGTATTACGAAAACCGCCGCCCCCTTGTTGTGTTTTTGACTGGACTCAACGGAAATTTTACCTCAAATGCATTATTCCGTCATTGTCAATGGTTTGTAGGGATTGACTAGGGGGAAGGGGGAATTATGATGATGATGATGATGGTACTATCTAGTTATCTCTTGGAACATTCTGATTTGTGTCTATCTATTATGAAACGTAGCAGGATGGATGACAAGTGCTGCTGCTGCTGATGATGAAGAAGATAGCATAGCTCGGATGGGGAGGAGGGGGGAGACCCTGCTGGGACCTGCAGGAACTTAGCTTAGCCGGTAGACTTGGTGCTGCCTTGGTGCCCAGGGCGTATCCTCCATGTCCCCTGCTCAGGCTCTAGTCTACTCACGCCGTCTTTGCTTGGGAGGTAACTCTAAACCGGCGCTTAACTTGACTTTTTACTCTAGTGCACCAATTGAAGAATTATGAATATGTATTAACTTTTGTTTATCTAATGGTCATCAAAACCTACACAAATTAGTTCAAAGTTAGTGATTGATTAATGACAGTAACCAATTAACTAACTAGCTAGTGAGGGAGCTGCACTACAGTCAGCAGCCGTTTACGAGTGTTGGCAAACTGGCCGCAATCAGGACAGGTTACATGTACCTGAGTCCGGGGGTTTGCGGTACCTAGTTACATACTATCTACTACATAATACATCACCCCAACAAGCAAAAAAATATGACAATGATGAAATGGCCTCGGGGAATTGACGCATTCAATGACAGCTGCCTCCCCAGCCCGTCATTTTAAGAATTGCAACAAATCTCGTCATCAAAATACCAAATGACAGTATCACTATTTAGAAAGCAGTAATGGAATTGAGACGACCTGGCAACGATGGCAGGGGGATGACTCAAAGGGAGACCAGTAGAAAAGTGGAGGAATGTTCTGGCTGGTGAGGTGATTGATAGGCAGCCAGGAGAAATACATAACGCCTTCGTAATCAATGACTGGAACGCTACTGAAACATTACTTTGAGCCATTAACGGCTTCTCGGAGGCAGTGATTCCCGTACTCAACCATCCATAGATAGTAATATACGGAAATAACCCAGTATTATTAGTTATTATTCATCATTGTTATTATTTTTGTATTGGTATCATGGATTGACTCTTGGTGCCTTTTGTTTACTGGATGACCATAATTTGGAGAGAGGGGACAACCAGAGTAAGTTGGTACCGCAAAAGGGCAGGCATTTCCATGACGCTGCGGGTTATGGAGAACCTTCCAGGACAGGCAATGCTGAATCACCGCCGCGCGGATTCTTCTGGCGACGAGGAAGGGAAAACAGTCATTCAGGGGGGCGCGCAGAAGCCAGATTGAGGGTGTGTGGAGTCGTTGGCCGGATGCGGCCTCTTTTTCTCGACCTGCCGCCAGTCAAGTGGGTCGGCCGGAAGATCGCACGTACAGTACGGTTACCACTGACCACGAGGGAAATGGGGGGTTGCCGGGTACCATCCTCGCAGGCACTTGGCCCGATTGGGGAGTCTGGAGTATGCATGATTACCGTAATAAACGCCCGTGATTGGCCAGCGGGCCACCCACCCTGGAACCAAGGCGACGTAGGAGGTTCTCGCTCGTTCGCCCACTTTCTCGCCATCGCTGCAGGTTGAGTGGGTTTGTTTCCCTTTCTTCCCTCCCTCTCAGTTCTTCGTCCCCCAAGGTTCCGAGTGCCGGCGGCCCTTCCATTCGCCTCCGACTAGCCGTGCCTAGGAATATGTGGAAGCGCATAGAGTCCAGTCGTCACCCCCCCCGTACTTTTACGAATTACCGTACCTACCTAAACCCCATCTGATCCCATCTGCTATCATCCGGAACCTCCTTATCCTCCCTATCGCTCTCCTCTTGCTCATCCATCCATCCTCTCTCTCTCTCCACCTCACCTTCCTACTCCAACCTACGCTCACCTTCCTCTCTCTCCCATCTTCTTCTCCTCCTTTCTCTTTCCTACTCTCCTCTTCCCTTCTTCCCCTTCTACCTTCGATCCTCAACTCTTCATCGTTTCGTTCGCGCCTCAGCTACCAATCCATTGCTCCTTCTACATCCGCGCTTCCCCCAATTAGCCTTCCCAACCCAACCCATCAACCGTCGCCACCCCATCATCTTCCTCCTTCGCCTCACCCATCTCTATCGCGACACGATATAGTACTGCTTGCAATCCTCTGATTAGGTCACATTGCCAAAGACTTCCCCACCAGATCTACTTCAGAACAGAGTACTTGTCCTGTCCTCTACGGTCTAATCTGCCTCGCCGCTGTTCTCCTGCCTGGCCTTCCGAACACCCTGCGTGACTCATCTCAAGCCAACCACGTCGAGAGTTCCTCGGACCCACGACTCCCTCCCTCAAACCAACCGTCTCCCCAAGCCGCGTGCTACGTTTCAATTGCAGAGATACGTGTTGAGGGTTCTGCGTCTGCTGTGAGGTCGACTCCTGCTTAGTTGTCCATCCGTCCGCCGCGCAACCTGGGCCGGGTGCTGGTATTCGGTTCTTCATCTCGTTCACCTACGGGCCTGAAGATCCATCATACCAGTTGTCCAGAGCCCCGCTATACCTCCTATATAGTTCCTCTTTTCAAATCTCTCCGGACTATATATCATCGGGCGACTTTATGACCTTATAGCCGTCGGTCCCGTCCTCGATCACTTTCCCCTCCCCCCCTGAGTCACGACCCCTCTCCGGTTCTTCAGCCTGGTGTTCGAAGGCCGCTTCAGTTACGAGCCTTGTTTGTTTATACATTTGGTGTTCAAGTCACGATATTACGCAGCGTTATTCTCCCTTGGTCCTTCCAGTTGGTGTCCTATTGCCGGACATAAGTCATTCACTTCGACCCATTCTTTCCCTCGACATACTTCCTTTCCTCGGGCTTCGCGCCTCTACAATTGTGAAACGATATACAGATGCACTCATAACAGTCTTTACTATTTCCTAGCCGTCGTCAATCACCCTTCTCCCCAAGGGTATCTGCACCGCGCTTCGCGCCTACTCGTCGTCATCATTTTCTTTTCGTTTGTCACCATATCCTCTCTTCCCGGCATTTATATGAAACTGTGACTCAACAAGCCGGTTGTTTTGTCTTCTTTTTACTTTATTCTCCCTTCTTCATCTTTCTACTTCTCACTCTCGGTGGTCGAGATCTGCTTGGCATTTCACCATCTTGGTTGCCTGGTTGTTTGAATTTGTTCTTGCATCGGTCTTGCCTTTTTTTTTTTTTTGCCGCCAATCGGTGTCTCTTGTGACACAACCTCCATCGACTGCTATAAACCACTGGAACGAACATCTCTGGGAGAACATCGTCTAGTTCGATTATATATCAGATATGGAGTGCCTGAAGAACAGCTTTGTGGAGGGTCAGCTCCTTGACGGGCGCTTTCGCACAGTCGCCCCTCTGAACCATGGTTCGTTTGGCATGGTCTTCCTTGCAACCGACAACAAGACCGGCCAGGACGTTGCTATCAAGTGCCTGACCAAGGGTGGTGCCTCGCCGTACGATGCTCGTTTCGAAGAGCTCGACTGCCACAGACGCCTTGCCTACCACCCCAACATCGTCAACCTCATCCATTCGTTCGAAACAGATGCTCACATGTACCTCGTTTTGGAGTACTGTTCCAACGGCGATCTGTATGAGGCTATTAGGCTCAACCGTGGCCCCCTGGAGACGGAGCACGTGCGTGATTTCATGTTGCAGCTGGTCAGCGCTGTCGAGTTCATGCACGCCAATGGCATGTACCATCGTGACATCAAGCCCGAGAATATCTTCTTGATGCAGGATGGATCCATGAAGCTAGGTGACTTGGGTTTGGCTACCCGTGAAGCCTGGTCTCATGAGGCATGTGTTGGAAGTGACCGCTACATGGCTCCGGAGCAGTACGACCCTTCGAACTCTGGATACTCTCCCGCCAAGGCCGATATCTGGGCGATTGGTATTTGCCTGCTCAACGTTCTCTTCGCGCGGAACCCCTTCGCTACCCCGACCGAGTCCGATATCCTTTTCGCGGACTATGTCCGCGACCGACAATCACTCTTCGACATCTTCCCCAACATGTCCCAGGATACCTTCGAGATCCTGAGATTTGCATTGACTATCGACCCCGAGAAGCGTTCCCTTTCTGGTATTCGTGAAGCCATTATGCGGACCGTCTCCTTCACTACAGATGACGAAGCACTGGATGAGTTCTGCACTGATGACCGCGAGGTCGTTCCCGCAAGTGCCAACCGCGAGCCTCTCCGGACGCCTTCCATCCAGAGTCCGCACATCAACCAGGGCGATTCGTTCCCATGGGCCAAAGCCCTCCAAGCCAGCCCCCCTCAGCAGATCCGGCAGCTGTCGGCCATCCCCGACAACGAGAGTTACTCGGAGGATCTCTTCCCTCCTTCGGAGACTGCTGGCACATCGTGGTTCTCCGTTCACCAGGGCACTCCCTCCATGGCATCTGTTCTGGAGTCTGCTCTTGGCGATTCATTCCGGCCATCTGCTTTCCGCAAGGGCGAGCTGCGTTTCCCCCCACCGTCGGATCCGGTGCCCATTACCGGATCCCTCCCCAGTCTTGCCACCAAGCCTTTGCCTTCTCTCTCCATGGTATTTGGTAAGAAGAAGGACGAGCAGATCTCCAAGAGCTGGAGTGATCTGTGGGATGAGGAGGAGGAATCCGAGACCGAAGACCTGGCTTTCCAGCAGCGGCGCGAGCAGAACTCCCGGAGCTGGAGCCACGAAAGCAGCAGTCCTGTGGAGGGCAGTGTTCCCGAGCTCTGCGGCCCGCTGACGGGCCTTCGGGATTCTGTGACTCCTTCTATGCTCAACGTTCGCGCTCAGCAACCCAAGTCTTCGGTTCCATCCGATGAGCCTTCCGCGAAGTCTTGGAATGTTCCCACGGGCCCTACCGGTCTCAAGACCCCCCCTCGCACCCCGGACAGTCCTCCGAAGCACTCCAACATGGACAAGTGGGCTGCCCTGGGTGACCGGAGGAGGAACTACAAGTCTCCCGAGGCTTCACTCGGCCGCAAGAAGTTCCCTCTCAACATGAGCTGGAGAAAGGACTGGGGTTTGGGATCTTCTGGCTTTGATTACGGCTCTTGGGCCGCCAAGAAAGAGGCCTCTACCTCTCAGGATCGACGCCGGCGCCCCTTCCAGGAGAAGGGACGGCGTCGCGATGCCTGGGAGTCACCGAAGGCTGCCAACGTGAAGGTTCCCCATAACTACGATGGCAGTATCGATGAGGATCTCGACCTTGTCGGTGGCTGGCATGATCTCCATCTATAAGAACCTTGCCTCCTGCCTTCGTCCCCGCTCCGCTTCAATTCGATTCCTGTTCGTTGTTCCGACCAAATCATCCTGACAAGAGTGACAAATTCCAAACAACTTCATCTACCGACAACCAAACTTCTCCGGCTTGTTTTCTTCCTTTTTCTCCTTATTATGATTGATTTTGAAGCGTGTCTCTCCACTCGGCTTAGATGCACCCGAGGCGGGTGCATCCGGCAGCCTTATATTCAATATTCTATTTTCCCCTCTTCTTCTCTCTACCATTACGATAGATTGTTTGTATTCGGCAAGCCTCTCACATCGGAGGTGCTAGTGTTTTGATTCCTATCCTGTATAATATAGCACTCTTCGAAGGAGCAAGCATGGGGATGGGCGGTCGAAAAGTGACTCATCAGCTGAATTTGGGAGGGATTGTTTTGTGGAGGATGTGATTCTGTTTCTCTTCTTCTCTTCTTTCTCCCTTCCCATTCTTTGCACAATGTCATCCTTTCAACTTTTTCTACCCAAAAAGAAAATGGTTCAACATGGACGGGGGCCTGGACGACGAGGCCGGCGGAGGACGATGGCGGGTGGCTTGGAGGCCACCACGGATCTATGAAGATAACAATGAAAACAAAGAAAGTCATGGAAAAGCAAGACTACTATGGCCATTCATCCACATCTTGAGGCAACTGTGCCGACCCGGCGCAGGACTGGTTTCTTTGTACTGTAACTAGCTGGCTTGGTGAGAGTGATACGAGGATTCTGGGAATAGCCAGAGCAATCTACTTTGATTCGATGTGGATTGATTTGCCTTTACGTAGAGTGTACCGAGTAGACGAGATATCCCCCCCCCCCCC